>NC_136973.1:11152619-11162619 GCF_032717465.1 Coenobita brevimanus | reverse complement strand
AGAGAGAGAGAGAGAGAGAGAGAGAGAGAATATGAAGACAGAACGGTAAGACAAATTTAACTTTGACCGAAAAACGTTCATTGCCGTAGACTGAGAAAACAAATAAATAAATAAAAGTAAAGACTCTAACTATAGTTACAGATTTAAGATTAGCCATCAATTAATAAAAAAATTTTGTTGCCATAGCCGTCTGATCAAAAATAAATTAACGAACGATCAATTGAAGAATTTTGCCTTCATTCCAAATGAGATTAAGCCGTCGTCTCCTCCTGGTTTACTTTATTACCTCAAGTTCTTATAATTATATAGCACAAAGAATTATTTTCTTGGGGTGTAATACGCCAGTGAACTGGTATAACAACGCTAAATAGGAGACAAACATCACAGTCGAGGAACAAGATAGTCGAACACACACACACACACACACACACACACACACAGCAAACTAACCTAATGTAACCGGGTGTCCTATGCACGGGGTGACATGCTGAATGTTACCGTTCTGCTCAGTGCGCATGCGCCAAGTGGCCGTTTAGCTTCTATTTTGAAAGTAACCGCATGTTTTCTCAAATTTTGTGCCATTTATCAACAACATTATATGAAACACATGTGTCAGGAAGATAGTTGGATGTCTTATCGACCTGTAGGTAACTATAGGTTGATATATGGATATACAAAAATAAATAAAATGTTATGTTACAGGCAGATTGTGAAATGACTCATTTCGTGAATTAATATTAGTTTAGTTTGGGTTTATTAAAGTTAGGTTGCTCGAGGATAATGTTAGGTTAGGGTTACGTTAGGTTTGGTTAGGTTAGGTTAATTTAGGCTTAACAGAGAAGGGAACGGTAACTTCCAGCATAAAGTCACTCCGTGCATATGGCACCGGTAACCATATTCTTTTTACTTTTTTTTTATGCGAGGAAGAAGGTATCTCGAAATGAATGGATCTTGAATTTGGATCTCTCTTGTATTTTGTTTTTCTCGTGGAGGGAACAGTTTTGCGGGCTCATGGCCTTTGGTTCCTTCTTCCTCACATATATATAAAAAAAAAAAAAAAATATGAGAGAGAGTCAGCGAATGTATGTGAGTGACGGTGATAATGGTGATGATGATGGTGGGGAGGATTAGGAAGACGACATACCCATAATTCCCTGTATATCCCATCGTTGTCCTGGATATCTTTTACAGCAAGGAATAAGGAGAGGTAGGACCCAGAACCAGACAAGAGAGAGAGAGAGAGAGAGAGAGAGAGAGAGAGAGAGAGAGGGGAATAGAAATGTTTGGGTAATAGAAATTAAATAAGCGAATAGGAAGGGGAAGACGGAGAGGGTAAAGTTTGAGTGAGCTGTATCAAAAGAGGGGAAACGGTCGCAGAAGAAAAGAGGGGAGAGCGAGAGTAGAAAGAGAAGAAGAGGAGAGGATAAGGAAGAGAAGGAGAGGGTGTAGAAGGAAGGAAAAAGATGAAAGCAGGAGGAGGAAGCGACAGAGGAGATGCTGAGTGGGTGAAAAGGGAGAAGAGGGGAATGAGAAAAGGCTGGGGAAATGATTTAGAGGATGGAATGTGGAAAAAGAGAGAGAGAGAGACAAATATGAAGAGAGCAAAAGAAGGAAAAACTGAAAAACAAAACAAAAAAAGAGGGAGAAAGAAATTAAACAGTGGAGAGAGAGAGAGAGAGAGAGAGAGAGAGAGAGAGAGAGAGAGAGAGAGAGAGAGAGAGAAAGTTGTATGAACAGGGAAAGAGAAAAGTTAAGGTTAAAGATGATAGCACAAAAAAGAATGAGAGGAGAGGAGGAAGGAACAAGGAATTCTGAAGTACGAAAATAGTCACTGAGAAAATATATATACAGTTTCTGACCTGAAAGATGCGATTTAGGATAAGGACATATATTAAGGGCAAAATATTTTGCAGATGATAGGCACAATGGTGTCTTCTTTCGATTTTGTGTACTCTATTATGAACCACTTTTCATTTAACTCAGCCAGAATCCCATTTACAAATTTTGCGAAGGTTATCTCCAGACGATTTTATAAAGTCCTTTGCCCTTGAAACCAGTAACAGAGTATCTATTCCTTTCCGAAATGATGTACTGCACCATCTTCTGAGGACATGTGCAATTTTCTTAGGCCCTATTGTGTTTTGTTAGATTGATTTTGTAGACGTCGCATCTATGTTTGTCCTGTTCGGTTCTGAGAGCCACCAAGAACACTCACGAGACTTAATTTGCTATCTTTCTTTCTTTTTTCCTTTCCCTTCATTTCTTCTTTGGTGAGCTATAATTAAACTTATCGACTGCACAACAGTAATTAGCGAAGGTAACCATTATGAGCTTAAGATGTGGGTAGGGGAGGCTCTGCGATCTTCAACTCCCTCAAAGGTACGTGGGTGTCACACTGATCTGTGTGAAGTTACTGTAAACACTACCTTAAAGTTTATCACACCTTTATCAAAACTTTTCAGCTTAAGCTTATCTAAATAATAACCTTCGAATCTGGCGAACTTTATATATATATATATATATTGTTACATAGCCTATGATTTCATCATCCTTTGTGTAATTTTAACGCACAGTTGCTGCATGTTTGATCACGAGCGTGTTCTGCCTCAGTTCCCCTCTTCTACCGTTATAGTAGAGTAAGTCGTTCCCTCTGTTATTCAGTGCGGGATTTTCAGCTCTTTGTCCCCATGGCTTCATTTGCGCGTCCTTCTTACAAGTTGTATCAAGCTCTGCCGGCCCCTATATAATGAGCTCAGTCTCTGCATCATTGCCACTTAGATCTGCTCCTCATTTTGTTCACATCTCTGTCCTCCCCTGTACAGATATTATTATTGTGAGTGCTCAAGAAATCTCCAAACATCTAGCAGCTGTGTGTAATTTGAGTATAAGTGTTACTGCATTTTTTTCTTGTACTGTGTAGCATAAGGTTAATTCTTAGGCCTAGTGAGGTTTTTGATTAATGTTGGGTTTTATGTCAGTCATTTTTGATAATAGTTTGTATCTGTAATAATTTATCTGGCATTCACTGAGTATTATCTGGTATCTCATTTTATCAGGGCTAACTTAGATAAATTTACTCTTGCTAATTTCGTGTTAATAGAGGCTATTGCAGTTAACCATATATTTAACCTGTTTATTTGCCATTACATTATCCTTATGAGTCCTAAATGTTTTGTTGTTAGTTTGAGCATTAAACTTTAACTTGTAATTTTACCTAACTCTTTGTTTTGAACCTGGAACTTTACGGGACAGTAGTGATTTTTTGTATTCTCACTTAAAGTGTACATTATCTTTCTCTGTTCCGTAACATAAATTTGGCGACCTCGCCAGGATATTCAGGATATTATCATAAGGATATTGCTTGATATTTTGTGACTGTTACTTATTAATTATGTCTACTATTACTACACTTGATGAAGCCAAAGATTTTTTGTCAAATGTGCAAACAGTGTGTGATGTAGAAAACAGAACAAAGAATGAACTTAAGCTTGTTGCTCAACAATTGGGAATTGCTGTTCGCTCTCATCATTCTAAAGATCAAATTGTTGACATGATTAATGAAAGCTTGTTTAATGTAACTCCTCCAAATGAGCAAACGCAGATTGAATTAGCTAAGTTACAGTTAGAGCTGCAGGAGGCTAAGGCTAAGGAAGCGGAGTCTCGTGTTAAGGAGGCTGAATTCCAGGCCCGTTCTAAGGAGGCTGAGGCACAAGTTGAAATTGCTAGGATTCAGGCAGACCATGAGTATCGCATGAAACAAGGTGGAACTGGATCATCTAGCTCTGATGATTTTGATGTGGCTAATAATGTTAAACTTGTCCCTCCTTTTAATGAATCTGATCTAACAAAGTATTTTCAGTTGTTTGAGAGGGTAGCTACAGGTTTTAATTGGCCTAAGGAGTATTGGCCAGTACTCCTTCAAACTGTTCTCACCGGTAAAGCTCAAGTAACTTATGCATCTTTGCCTCAGGATCAGTCTGATAATTATGATGTAGTTAAGAGCTTGATTCTTAAGGCCTATGAGCTTGTTCCTGAAGCTTATAGAGTAAAATTTAGGACAACTTACAAGCAAGATAAGCAATCCCATGTTGAGTATGCAAAAATCAAAGAAGATTTGTTAGAGCAGTGGTTAAATTCTAAGAATGTGGATTCTGATTTTGACAAATTTAAGCAGATGATTTTGCTGGAGGACTTCAAAAGGTGTATTTATAAAGATGTAAGCCTATATCTTGATGAGAAAAGAATAGATAATTTGTCTGATGCTGCAGTTTTAGCTGATGAGTATGTTCTCACTCACAAGAGGTATTCTAGAGAAAAAGGGAAAGCTGAGAGTAAGTACGTTGCCTCTTCTCAGAGTACAGGTAACAGGAAAGAGAATAAAGATGATGTTTCTCAGGAAGTAAATACCAGCTTCACCTCTAGATTTCAGAAAAGTAAATGTACTTATTGTAGTAAGCTTGGTCATACTACGGAGAAATGTTTCAGGAGACAGCGTGATGTGAACAAAAAGGAGTCTTTAAATATTCAGTCAATTGGTCTAGTGTCCACTCTTGAGAGTTCCCAGAATTCTTTAACTGAGTTAACTGAACCTGCTTTGAGGGGTAACTTAAATTCTCATGATGGAGCTCCTCTTTTGAGCAGTAACGTGGGTGACACTCTCAAGAGTTCATGTGCTAATTTCTTGTCTGATGGTTATGTCAGTCCTCTGGACAGTAATGACAGGAAATCAGTTAAAATATATCGTGACACAAGTGCTTGCCAATCCCTTATGCTGACCAGTGTTCTAGGCTCTAATGTTAATTCCTCTGATGAAACTGTAATCTTACAAGGTGTAGGGAATAATTACTTCTCTGTCCCTCTGTGCAGAGTGAATTTAGAGTCTGGTTTTGTTAATGGTTCCGTTATGGTTGGGTTGGTTGAGACACTCCCAATGTCAGGTGTAACTTTCTTACTTGGAAATGATATTGGTGGAAGTCAAGTGTGTCCAGCTCCTCAGTTGTCTAGTGAGCCAGTGGCTGCGTCCCAGGATTGTGATGTCCCTGATGTGTTCTCTGCATGTGCTGTCACTAGGGCTAAGTCTAAAGTACCTGGTGATTTAGAGGATAATGATGATGATGATGTTATCCTAGCTGACACTTTTCTTGCTAATTTGGACCACTCACCAGATGAGGCAGTACCCCGTAGTGTTGATAATTTGTCTCGTCAAGAGTTGGTTGAGTTGCAGGTTGCTGACCCTGAGTTGAAAGGTCTAGCTAACTCTGCTTACAGTGAAGAAGAGTCAGCCGGTGCTTCTACTTGTTATTATGTAAAGTCAGGAGTACTTATGAGGAAGTGGAGACCCCCAACAGCATCAGCCGACTGTGAATGGGAGGTTGTACATCAAGTTGTCATCCCTCGTGTTTGTAGGCAGGATATCATTAGAGTGGCTCATGATTCCAGTTTGGCAGGACACCTTGGAGTGAGGAAGACTGTGGCACGCATTTTGAAACACTTCTACTGGCCAGGTATCTTCAGGGATGTTTCCTGGTATTGTAAGTCTTGTCACACCTGTCAAGTTGTGGGGAAGTGTAATCAGACCGAAAAGGTTGCACCTCTAGTTCCCATTCCTCCTTTTGAGGCGCCTTTCACCCGTGTGTTGGTGGATATTGTGGGCCCTCTTCCTAAGACTTCTTCAGGATTTTCTTATGTGTTGACCATGATTGATATGGCTACTCGTTATCCTGAAGCCATTCCACTTAGAAATATCTCAGCAAAGAACGTGGTTAAGGAAATGCTAGGGTTCTTCACAAAGTTTGGTCTGCCCAAGGAGGTACAGTCAGACCGAGGAAGTAATTTCATGTCAAACGTTTTCAAGCAGTCTCTGAAAGAGTTGGGCATCACCCAGATCACGTCTTCAGCTTACCATCCCCAGACCCAAGGAGCGTTGGAGAGATATCATCAAACACTCAAATCGATGCTCAAGAAATACTGTTTGGAACATCAGAAAGACTGGGATAAAGGTCTTCCATTCGTTGTGTTTGCTGCAAGAGAATCTCCAAATGAATCACTGGGCTTCTCACCTTTTGAACTACTGTTTGGCCATGAAGTAAGAGGACCCCTTAAGTTACTCAAGGAATGCTGGCTGTCGGAGGAAGATGACGTCAACCTGCTGGAGTATGTGATGAAGTTCAAAGAACGGCTGTCCACTGCTTTACAGCTGGCGAGAGAGAATTTAGGAGCTGTTCAGGAGAAGATGAAGACTTGGTATGATAAGAAGTCCAGGTTACGCCACTTTCAGCCAGGAGATCAGGTTTTGATTCTGCTACCAGTTCATGGGCAACCTCTTCAAGCCAAGTTTAGTGGTCCTTATTTCGTGGAGAAGAAACTCAGTGATGTCAACTATGTCATCGCCACACCAGATCGTAGAAAGAACAAGCAACTTTGTCACGTCAACATGCTAAAGTTATATCACAGGCGGGACGAAAATAACCCAGTCTGCACTGTAGCTGTTCCACCCGAGTCTGCAAGTGAAGCTCTCCCATGCAGTATGAGCCTGAGTGATAGTTTGGGGAAGAATCCTGATATCATGAATGATCTCCAGACTAAGCTTTCTCATCTACCTCCCAAGGAAAGGCAGGAGTTTTCGGCATTACTGCAGGAGTACCCACAAGTGTTCCGTGCCACTCCAGGAAGAACCACTGTGTTGATGCATGATGTCGATGTTGGAGACGCAAAGCCAATTAAATTGCCTCCTTACCGTGTGAACCCAGTGAAAGTTCCTCTCATCCAGAAAGAGCTTGGCTACCTGTTGGACCACAAGATGATTGAGCCCTGTCAGAGCGATTGGAGTTCTCCTGTCACTCTAGTCCCTAAGCCAGGTGGGTCACAGCGGCTTTGCATCGACTACAGACGTGTTAATCAGGTAACCAAACAGACACTTACCCTCTCCCTCGCGTGGAAGATTGCATAGACAAGATTGGAAAGGCTAGGTACATAAGTAAGTTTGATTTCTTAAAGGGATACTGGCAAGTACCTATGACTGAACGTGCTAGGGAGATCTCATGTTTTGTAACATTAGGAAAGACATTTGCATGTTCTGTAATGCCATGTACAGATTGTTTTAGAGTAATAAGAAATTTCCTTTGTAAATTTCTTTTTTCTTTGTGGGGAGGTGTTACATAGCCTATGATTTCATCATCCTTTGTGTAATTTTAACGCACAGTTGCTGCATGTTTGATCACGAGCGTGTTCTGCCTCAGTTCCCCCCTTCTACCGTTATAGTAGAGTAAGTCGTTCTCTCTGTTATTCAGTGCGGGATTTTCAGCTCTTTGTCCCCATGGCTTCATTTGCGCGTCCTTCTTACAAGTTGTATCAAGCTCTGCCGGCCCCTATATAATGAGCTCAGTCTCTGCATCATTTGCCACTTAGATCTGCTCCTCATTTTGTTCACATCTCTGTCCTCCCCTGTACAGATATTATTATTGTGAGTGCTCAAGAAATCTCCAAACATCTAGCAGCTGTGTGTAATTTGAGTATAAGTGTTATTGCATTTTTTTCTTGTACTGTGTAGCATAAGGTTAATTCTTAGGCCTAGTGAGGTTTTTGATTAATGTTGGGTTTTATGTCAGTCATTTTTGATAATAGTTTGTATCTGTAATAATTTATCTGGCATTCACTGAGTATTATCTGGTATCTCATTTTATCAGGGCTGACAGATAAATTTACTCTTGCTAATTTCGTGTTAATAGAGGCTATTGCAGTTAACCATATATATTTAACCTGTTTATTTGCCATTACATTATCCTTATGAGTCCTGAATGTTTTGTTGTTAGTTTGAGCATTAAACTTTAACTTGTAATTTTACCTAACTCTTTGTTTTGAACCTGGAACTTTACGGGACAGTAGTGATTTTTAGTATTCTCACTTAAAGTGTACATTATCTTTCTCTGTTCCGTAACAATATATATATATATATATATATATATATATATATATATATATATATATATATATATATATATATATATATATATATATATATATATATATATATATATATATATATATATATATATATATATATATATATATATATATATATCGTGTTTTTATTAACCTTGTGAGAACCAGCTAGTACTAAACATATCTGTAAAGGTTGTACATTATTCCTTTGCTTTGAAAGGTCACTCTCGAGCTAGATAACATATATAGCATTGTACTGATGATGCTGAAGGCAGTAAGTATTCTCAGCGTTCAAAATCCTGTTCCTGCTGACTGGGAAGAGGACGGTACGTGGAAGGAAAAATAAAAATAATATTCATTTAATTCGCTAATTAGGCATCCGTGAGTTTAAGAACGCAGTGGCAATGAGGCTAAGCACCGATAATGATTTCTTCATAAACGCAGAACTCTGCAAGACTGAAGATTAAAGCCTGTTTTTTTTTCTTCTTCTTTTTTCCCCCCGATACGTCGATATTTTCAGGAAGGACGAGGCACTTTTACCTCTGCCGTGTTTTGGGCGATCTTTTTTCTTCTATATTATTTCTATTTTACGATTTGCTCCATCAACCACTGCTCCTCTGAACTGTCTGCATGCATTCCTCCATCTCTACGACGGGCGCGTAGCACCCGTCTAGTAACAAACTCTCATCCCTTTTCTGTCCAACTCTCTAATGCAAGAGTTAACCGTTACTCCCAGTCCTTCATTTATGCAACAGGTCAACTCTGGAACTGTCTCCCTCTGTCTGTATTTCCTTCTGCCTTTGATCTCCAGTCTTTCAAACGCAGTGTGTCCAGGCATCTCGAAATGAATGGATCTTGACTTTGGCTCTCTCTTGTATTTTGTTTTTCTCTTGGAGGGAACTGTTATTTCGGGCTCATGGCCTTTGGTTCCTTCTTCCTCGCATAAAAAAAATAAAAAGAATATGGTTACCGGTGTCATATGCACGGAGTGACTTTATGCTGGAAGTTACCGTTCCCTTCTCTGTTAAGCCTAAATTAACCTAACCTAACCAAACCTAACGTAACCCTAACCTAACATTATCCTCGAGCAACCTAACCTTAATAAACCTAAACTAAACTAATATTAATTCACGAAATGAGTCATTTCACAATCTGCCTGTAACATAACATTTTATTTATTTTTGTATATCCATATATCAACCTATAGTTACCTACAGGTCGATAAGACATCCAACTATCTTCCTGACACATGTGTTTCATATAATGTTGTTGATAAATGGCACAAAATTTGAGATAACATGCGGTTACTTTCAAAATAGAAGCTAAACGGCCACTTGGCGCATGCGCACTGAGCAGAACGGTAACATTCAGCATGTCACCCCGTGCATAGGACACCCGGTTACATTAGGTTAGTTTGCTGTGTGTGTGTGTGTGTGTGTGTGTGTGTGTGTGTGTGTGTGTTCGACTATCTTGTTCCTCGACTGTGATGTTTGTCTCCTATTTAGCGTTGTTATACCAGTTCACTGGCGTATTACACCCCAAGAAAATAATTCATTGTGCTATATAATTATAAGAACTTGAGGTAATAAAGTAAACCAGGAGGAGACGACGGCTTAATCTCATTTGGAATGAAGGCAAAATTCTTCAACTGATCGTTCGTTAATTTATTTTTGATCAGACGGCTATGGCAACAAAAAATTTTTATTCATTGATGGCTAATCTTAAATCTGTAACTATAGTTAGAGTCTTTACTTTTATTTATTTATTTGTTTTCTCAGTCTACGGCAATGAACGTTTTTCGGTCAAAGTTAAATTTGTCTTACCGTTCTGTCTTCATATTCTCTCTCTCTCTCTCTCTCTCTCTCTCTCTCTCTCTCTCTCTCTCTCTCTCTCTCTCTCTCTCTCTCTCTCTCTCTCTCTCTCTCTCGTGGTTTAGACTTTCATCTCTCTTACCTCAGCTTTTTTTTTTCCTTATTCGTTTATATGCTTTTTCTCTGTCAGATCACCTTCCAATCATCTCCCACTCTAACTCTTTAATTCCAGTCCCCTCTACTTTTTC
>NC_136973.1:11140119-11150119 GCF_032717465.1 Coenobita brevimanus | reverse complement strand
ATCTTGAGGATGGTGAAAATTAAGATCGGTAAGTGAAAGGATATGGAGAACCCTTGCCTTCCATTCAGACAGAAGCTAAAAATTCAGGTTTGCAATGTACTCCTGATGGGTGCATATTGATAACTGGGTCTCTGATTGGTCTGTGAAATCTGTCCAGTTACTTTCCTGCCTAAGAATACAAATGAGAGGCACGAGGAAGATGGGAAATAAAAGATATATGATTGAAAGAAAATGGAATTAGAGAAAAAGAAACTCCATCATGTGACTTGGAAGAGGTAGAGGCAAAAGAGAAAGGAAGGAATGAGAAACTAGACAGATATATTGAACAAGGGAGGGGGATAAACCCAGAAACGTGTGGAATTCTTTGGAAATGACCGAAATTGACACTGCAACGGAACTATACCGCTAATCCGAGTTTCACGGGGCGCCTCCCTTCATAATTATTAAAGAGAGTGACGAAGAGGGGGACAGATAAATAAATATATGTGAGTGAACGCAATACACTGATAATATAATGAGTAATTATGAATAGCTAAGCATGAGTAATATTAACTCATTAACATATTGAATGTTTTTTTGGTATTCAGGACGGTTATATATATTCTGGGTAGGAAATTCAAGTTGTGAAAGGGCTAATGGACACTTCTCCAAACTCCATCTCAGCATATTTTTTCAGAGTTAACAAATTCTTCTGAAGGAAGGAAATCTAATCAAAGAAAAAAGAAAGAGAGGGAAGGAAAGAAAAAAATAAAGTATATCTAATCGAACTTAAAAATTCGAAATACTTGCAGCAAAGAAAGAAGAATGACAAAGTGACAGAATATTAAGATGTAGAAAACAAAGGAGAAACAAGCAGAATACCTGAAATATACTAAGACAGCAACATCTACACTGGGAAGCCTTCAAAATACTCTAGACCTCTGAAGATGCTGGCGGTAGAATATCCAAAAACTACTGAAGAGGAAAAGGGATGGGCATGCTAAAAATCAAGCATGTAAATAAAAGAAAAGTTGGAGGATAGGGTCAAGAAAACATCATTATCATTATTATCATTCTTGAACTTTTGTTGTCATTTGGGGCATTTATTTTCCACACACACACACACACACACACACACACACACACACACACACACACACACACACACTGTGGTGTATATTACACCAAAATGTATTGTACCTCGCATTTCATCTACACACATGGCTTCCTTCCCTCATGTTTTTTTTCCCCATTTCAACTACACACGTGGTTTCCTTCCCTCACGGTATTTCCCCACCTTGTTCTCGGAATTAGCATCGCTACTGGTGCCGCTACCAATAGAATTCAATTTCTCTTCCTTCCTCACCTGTAGCGGTGCCTAAACCAATCAAAATTGTATATTCAGGCTACCTAGGCCTACCAGTGCTCTGCCGACCTCATTGGGGGGTTTAAAACCGAGCGGGCGACCCAGCTCCGGCCTTCTTTCCACTCAGAACTTCACCCGGTTACTACCTGCCTTGCTCTCCATCTCTCCTGGTAAAATCTGGCCACGTGGTACAACTTTACATACCGTATACGATACACATAAACACAACAGGCCGGCACCCCCACTTCTCAATAAATTCATTACTCATATTCTTAGTCTGTAATTATTCATTCATGTAACTGATCTCACACACTGTAATGTAATGGCCTTGTACTATTTTGAAATCATGCAATAACTCTGTATTGTTCCAAGTCAATAATCATTGCCCTGTCTATTTCTTCCCAACACATTGGCGTTTATTTATCCTAACCATTTGCCTTGGTGTAGCCCCTAGTAAAATATATATCCCCATAACGAAAAACGACACAGTGGTTACCCTAACCTTAACACTCCACAACACACACATGGGCGCAGGCACAGAAAGAATCCCCCATCTCTCTCTCTCTCTCTCTCTCTCTCTCTCTCTCTCTCTCTCTCTCTCTCTCTCTCTCTCTCTCTCTCTCTCTCTCATTTTCCTTCACTTTAACCCCAGTAAGTACGATGAGACTACAGTTTTTATCTTCTCTCATCCATTTCTCGTAATTTATCAGGCTCTCTCCCTTATTCTCGTTCTCTGGCCTGTCATCTATCTTCATTTATGCAGGGGCTAAGGATTTACAGTATATTTCCCCCCAGCCCTTCGCTTGCTCTCACTGGGTTTCGTGGAGTTTGTGATGGTGTGGGTCACTGTGTTTCGTTCATGTGTTTTTCAACTCCTTTCGTGTAATATGGCCTGCCCTCTTTAAGTTTTTCACCTCTCTACAGCTCTTTTATTTCCCCAATTTCACGTTTATATATATATATATATATATATATATATATATATATATATAGATATATAGATATATATATATATATATATATTAGCGATACTTTCGTGCTGTGGGAATCGGAATCTAATGATGGCCAGCAAAACCAGAGTGATGATGTACATGATTTATTATTGGTGACGTTTCGGTTTCATAACACAAACCATCTTCAGACCTAAAACAAAAATAAAAACACACAAAAAATAGAAAATAAGCCAATATATAATTTTATCATCTTCACAGAATAAAATAACAGAGAACAGAGCAGGTCTTATGAAATAAATTACAATACAACAATTTACCAGCTAAAAACAGAGCAACTGTGTAGAGGAGTCGTGTGAGCCAAGGGATGGTCGTAGCTCTGCCGTTAGTAGAGACTCCGCTATAAGTCTAGTCGTCATCTCGTGCAGTGTTCACTGCACGAGATGACCTGCTCCGCTATAAGTCTAGTCGTCATCTCGTGCAGTGTTCACTGCACGAGATGACTTGACTAGACTTATAGCGGAGTCTCTACTAACGGCAGAGCTACGACCATCCCTTGGCTCACACGACTCCTCTACACAGTTGCTCTGTTTTTAGCTGGTAAATTGTTGTATTGTAATTTATTTCATAAGACCTGCTCTGTTCTCTGTTATTTTATTCTGTGGAAGATGATAAAATGATATATTGGCTTATTTTCTATTTTTTGTGTGTTTTTATTTTTGTTTTAGGTCTGAAGATGGTTTGTGTTATGAAACCGAAACGTCACCAATAATAAATCATGTACATCATCACTCTGGTTTTGCTGGCCATCATTATATATATATATATATATATATATATATATATATATATATATATATATATATATATATATATATATATGGAGCCCCTGTTGTAGAGTATGCGTTTTATACACGGGTGAACCGGAGTTCGCGCCCCACCAGGGTACTAAACTTTGGGAGTGTTCACCAGGCCATTTGCTGCTTTGGCGGACATCAGCGGTGCTGTGGTTGAACCAGAGTCGCATACTATAAAGTATGCTTGCACCCAGTCGGCTTGCAATGGCTGATAACACTTTGTTCAGACTACACACACATCCAAAGCCACTACAATTACACTTACCAGCACTTCTCACCAGACATGAAATTTCTACTAGACAGCCAAAGCCACTTGGTAGAGATACATTGGCTGTATCGTCCCCACTTCGGTCGAGATAGGCCGGTCCTGCAGTGGACACTCAAACGGCTGCTGCTGCTAATATATATATATATATATATATATATATATATATATATATATATATATATATATATATATATATATATATATATATATATATATATATATATATAAAATTTTTTCCTATGCTTCAACCTCATGAATACGATGTAGTCTTTCTTTGGTTAAATATAATAAGCTGAAACTGACAGGAATGAATTATAAAGGTGCCAGTTTATACAAGAGCTTTATTGGCATTGCATGTACCCCCCCCCGCTCTCTCTCTCACACACACACACACACACACACACACACACACACACACACTCACTGAAAATCGTCTGATCTGAGTAAAAGCGTCTGAAGGGAGCAGAACAAAATAAACAGACTCTATCATAGAATTGAATATTGTTCTCTATCACATTACCTTTAAATTCAATGCAAATTAGAATGTGCAACATCTTTTGTTTTCTCCCTCACCTTTAAATCCTCACAAAAATATATATTCTTTAATTAGCGAAAAAAAAAATCCAAGATTTATATTTTCATTTAAAACCCTCGTCTCATGTCAGGAGGGGTTAAAGAACGCCAGATGTAAAACTGAACACTGATATTATTTCCCCGTCAGAACTGCAAGATTTTGGTTAAGCAACGCTGGGTCTGGTTAGTACTTGGATGGGTGACCGCCTGGGAACACCAGATGCTGTTGGCATAACGTTCTCCCTACGTGTCGAGTGGGGTTGGTGGAGGATTAGTGCCCCTCCCTGTAAAACAATTAACTCTGAGCCCTTAGCCACCCCGTTTGGGATACATGGCGTCTGGCAATGAATGAATGAAAATGAACAATGATTCAGGTTTATGGGCGGCATATTTACCCAGCGTGATTGGAAATATTAAGTGAATGCCAAGCCTAATGATGTCCAAGGTATTTGACAAGTTTTATTTAATGCTCTGGTTGATTTTGGTGTGGATATTCTTAAGTCTTGAACATTTTTTTTTTTTTATGGTTTCCATATTAGTTGACTATTTTTAGGGATAAAAAACAAATAAAGGCTGGAACTCTGCAAGAAATGTTACTTCCTAAAAAAAAAAAAAAAAAAAAAAAAATGCGTGAATGAGAGCTAAATACAAAATCCGTTCCTTTCGAGATGCCTGGATATCGTAAAATAAGATGTTGATCCTTACCTACCTTTCGCCTCTCTTGGATATAATAAGATTTATTATGAAACGTGGAATGTGAGAGGAGTGAATGATGATGTGAAAGAGAGAGAGATTGTCCAGGTGCTTGAGGATGCAAAAGTGGATTTATGTGGACTGACTGAAACTAAATGGAAAGGTGAAAGGATGAGAGAATGGGAATACGGTGTAGGTATATGTGCGGGAGTCAGTGAGAATGAGAGGGCAGAGAGGGAGTATGTCTGATGATAAGCAAGAAGTGGAAGGAGAATATAAGAGAGTATGGAACAGTGGGTGCAAGGATTGTATGGGTGAGGATGAAAGTAGGTATACAAACATGGGCGGTTGTATGTGTGTATGCTCCAACAGAGGATCGAGTGGCAAGAGTGAAAGATGAGTTTTGGGGGAGAGTAGAAGCATGTATGGACAAGTTTGAGAGGAGCGAGAGAGTGCTGTTGATTGGAGACATGAATGGCAAAGTTGGGAATGTACGAGTGGATGGAGTGGTTGGTCAGTGGGGTGTGCCAGCTGAAGTAGATGGGAATGGTAGTGCTTTGGTGGACATCTGTGCTGGTAAGGGGTTGGCAATAGCCAACACCTACTTTCGTCATAAGATGATCCACCGGTATACATGGAGAGTAATGAGGAGGATGGATGGTGAACTTGTTGAACGAAAGGCAATGATAGACTACGTGTGTGTGGATGAGCGAATGAGAAGACAAGTGTTGGCTGCAAGGGTGTGGAGAGGGTGGGGGAATGGAGTCTCGGACCATCACTTAGTGATGGCCAAGATAGAGCTGCAAAGAAAGTGGTTGAGGAGAAGAAGGGGAAGACAGGAGGAAGCAGCTCCTGTGAGAAGAGTGGAGAAATTGCAAGATAGTGAGAAAAGGACTGAGTATAAAAGCATTGTGGAAGAAAGATTGGGAAGGTATGAGCTAGAGCAGATGGAAGGGGTGGAAGACGTATGTAAGATATTCACGGAAGAGATAAGCGCAGCGTGTGAGGCGGTTTGTGGAGTGAGGAGGAGATGCAAGGGTGTGCAAGGGACAGCATGGTGGAATGATGAGGTGAAACGAGCTGTGGAACAAAAGAAGAAGGCATATGGTGAATGGTTGGCGAGTAGAGGTAGGGGAGAAGATGAGAGAGAGAAGAGAGAGGTATATGTGAGCAGGAGAAGGGAGGTTAAGAGACTGGTGAAGGAGAGTAAGAAGAAAGTGGATGAAGAGTTTGGGAGGAATCTGTGTGTGAAATGGAGGGAGAGTAAGAAATTGTTTTGGAGGGAGGTAAAGAAAGTAAGGCAGTGTGAAAGGGGAAATAGTAGGGGAGTGAAAGATAGGAATAATAGATTGTTGGTGGAGAAAAGAGAGAAATTGAGGAGATGGAAGGAGCACTTTGAGGATTTGTTGAATGTAGAGAGTGAGAGCAGTGTGAGTATAAGTGGTTGGGGAATGGCTGGGAGAAGAAGAGATGAGAGGAGGGAGGAAGAGATCAGTAGATCGGAAGTATTGGAAGCGATGAAGAAGATTAAGCTGGGAAAGGCCCCAGGAATTGATGGAGTGTGTGGTGAAATGCTTAGGTATGGGGGTGAGATTGTTGTGGAGTGGATATGGAAGTTGTGTAGATTGGCTTGGGAAGAGGGAAGGGTTCCAGAGGACTGGAAATCAGGTATAATTGTTCCTCTGTACAAAGGAAAAGGGGAGAGAGAAGTATGTGGTAACCATAGGGGTATTTGCCTTCTTAGTGTGACTGGTAAAATATATGGTAGAATACTCATTGATAGGTTTAGGCATATGACAGAGGAGCTAGTTAGAGAAGAACAAGGGGGATTTAGGAAGGGAAAAGGGTGTGTAGATCAGATATTTGTTCTAAGATGTTTAGTGGAGAAGTATCTAGACAAGAGAAGGAAAGTGTATGCTGCCTTCATGGACTTGGAGAAAGCTTATGACAGAATAGATAGGCAAGGTATGTGGAAGGTATTAAGAATATATGGAGTGGAGGGGAAATTGTTGAGTGCTGTGAAGAGTATGTACGAGGGAGCTAGGGCTACGGTGCGAGTGGATGGTGAGCTGAGTGAGTTCTTTGATCTCAATGTGGGACTGAAACAGGGGTGTGTGATGTCCCCATGGCTGTTTAATATATATATGGATGGGGTTGTAAAGGAGGTGCAAGGTAGGGCTGTGGATGTGGGGGTGGCCCTAATGAATGAGGGTGAGATTTGGAAGCTTCCGGTGTTGCTGTTTGCTGATGATACAGTATTGTTGAGTGAAGATGAATGGGAGTTGCAAGGTTTGGTGAATGAAATTGGGACAGTGTGTAGGAGGAGGAAGCTGAAAGTTAATGTAAACAAAAGTAAAGTTATGGTGTTTGAGAGGAATGAAGTCACAGAGTGTGCAGTGAGGTTGGATGGTGAGGATATGGAGAATGTGAGTGCATTCAAGTACTTGGGTAGTGTGATGAGTAAGGATGGAACTTTGGGGGATGAAGTACGTGAAAGGGTACAGCAGGGGAGAAAGGTTGATGGTACACTGAAAGCAGTGATGAGAAATAGGGAGGTGAGTATGGAAGTTAAGAAGGCACTGCATGATGGTATTGTGATCCCTACCCTGACGTATGGAAGCGAGGCGTGGACCTTGCAAGAGAGGAACAAGTCAAGAGTGAGAGCAGTGGAAATGAGTTACTTGAGAGGAGCATGTGGAGTGACGTGGAGGGACGGGTTGACGAATGAAGAAGTGAAGGAACGTTGTGGGGTAGATGTGGATGTGGTTGAAAAGATTAGGAGAAATACACTGAGGTGGTTTGGACATGTGGAGAGAATGGAGAATGAAAGACTGACTAAGAGGGTGTATGTAGGTGAGGTGGAGGGAGGGAGAGGGAGGGGTAGACCGAGGATGAGGTGGAGGGATGGAGTTGAGAGGTATATGAGGGAGGAGGGGGTGAGTTGGGGGGAGGGGAGTCAAATGGTGGGTGACAGAGTGACTTGGAGGCGTTTTGTCTGCGGCCACCCTTTGCGGGATTATTGCGTCGGGCTATAGATAGATAGATAGATGAAAGGTCTCTGCAGAAGTAATTCAATATCGATACGACCAACAAATATTGAAGAGTTTTTAGATATATTACTAAATAGCATTATTCTGGTACATGTCTGGCTTGTAGACATTCCTCAATAGGGAGACAGGCAAGCTATGAGGAAACTCCAACTTGTAGAGGGAAAGTAAGAAAATCTTAGCCAAAAACATCTTTTTTCTTTAAAATTTTTCACTCTGCTGGTAATGCTTTTCTTTGCGAGCCTGTGATTTTTGAGAGGCAGATATATATATATATATATATATATATATATATATATATATATATATATATATATATATAATAGTGTAGATCTAGTTATTTGTCTCTTAGGATTTAGTATAGGTTAGCGATTTGTCTATTAGGTGGTTAGTTTTAAGGTCCTTAAATTAGGAATTTTTGCTTATAAGAAATATAAGGTTAAAAATATTAATAATAAAAAAAAATAATAAAAATAAAACTACAAAAAAATAATAAAATAAAAATAATATATATATGTACGTGTGCATGAATGTGTGTATGTTCATATGCATGTATGTATGTATGTGTGTATGTATATATATATATATGTTCGTATATATATGTACATATGTGTCAATATATATACATATATATATATTTGCCTTAATGACCAGAGGCTCCGGCCTCAATGGTCAATAGGAAAAAAAGAAAGAAAGAAAAAAAAAAACGTTAGCAAACAGCTGCATTTAGACGGTGTCTTGGTGTGTTCTGCTCTCTGGACATTTTGATTGTAGTAAGATATCTGCCACACGTGAGTTACTGTTCATCATTTAAGCGTGTCAGATCATGATATCTCTATTAGGTTGTGAATATCTGGGTGCTTGTGTGTTTGTCTGTTTGTTTCTCGTGTGTTTTGATTTCTTGTTTCTGTGTGCGTGTGTGTGTGTGTGTGTGTGTGTGTGTGTGTGTGTGTGTGTGTGTGTGTGTGTGTGTGTGTGTGTGTTTTATGTGTGTGTGTTTGTGTTTGTTTCCTTACGAGTAAGTGTCTGATTCTGGACATAAATCTGACTGTTTTACCACTAGTCTCAACACTCCCACGCACCCTATATCATCCCATATCACCACTTCGACGCTAATACACATCGTCCATGTTGAATGCACATCATGTCTATCTCATTCAGGACTCAGTGTTAGTACGTGTGTTTTTATGATCCTTGCCTACCTGGCTGTCTGCTCACTTGTCTTCTAACTCGTCTTTCCCTTACCATTCCTAGTGTTCGTTTTCTCTTCTTGCTAGATTCACTCTCCATTTCAGCTACAGTGCAGTCTTTATCCTAAACAACACATTTTGTAGGGTGAATGAAATTTTCACGTAATCTGTCAATTGCTTAAACCTCAGAATTACAAAAACAGCCGAATAATACGAACAAAGTAAACAGACATGAACTATCCACAGTGCACTTGATTCAATACGTGGAAAAGTTTGACGTAGGTATTTAGCCGATATATTCGTTGTACTTTTCAATAAAGGTGAGTAAGTGAATATGACAGTTCACACTTCCTTGATAATTTGACACATTAACTATTTCTAGCTTTTACCCCTATACCTCTAATCATAGCTATTTTTCTAGTTACTCAGCTACCATTCGATTTGATTCAGGCTAGGAAGGATCTTCATGTGGCAACGAATTAATGAAGGCTACTCTAAATTGTCCAGAAAAATAAGTTTCTCCTCAGCTCAATGGAATCCACAGGCGCTAACATTTTATTTACGTATACATTAGGTCAATAGTTAGTATACACTCTCCAGAGGTGCCACAGAGGGACGCCTCCATGTGGTGGTACCGATGTAACAGGACGGCTAAACTTTTTGGCCAAATGAAGGTTCTTCAGTCACATCCTATCCCCCGAGAGAAGTGTGAACTGGTTTAAAAGGGAAACTAAGCATGTAATCTTGCAGCTTCTCATTTCAGAATAGCCAGGGAGTCAAAACATTATCGGTTACGATGACGACGACGACAACGACGATTACGACGACTTTTCTAGCAAACTTCCCGTATCTGCTCATGGTTTTGACCTTGTGAGAGTCTGTTGTGTCAATCGTGCTTCCTTTAGTTGCGTCTCTTCCGTCCTTGAGGTGAGCTTCTTTCTTACCTGAGTTTACCTATATAAGCCGGGCTGGGATTGTCGTTAGTTGACGGATGGATTTAGACCTGTTAGGTGGTGTGCTCTGCTGCAGGGATTTTGTGAATATAGTAAGATATCTGTTACACGTGAGTCACTGTTT
>NC_136973.1:11117619-11122619 GCF_032717465.1 Coenobita brevimanus | reverse complement strand
TTCGGTGCTCCTTCCCGCATTTGCTCGAGTCTGCTCGTGGTTTTGACTTCGTGAGGGTGTGTTCATTTATTTATGGTTCATTTTTTCTCGCCTCTTGCTTCACTGAGTTGCACTTCTTGCCTCTCTAAGTTTGTCTATATAAACCTGGCTTGCATTGTCGTTAGCAAACGGGACTTTGATGCATGGTCGTGAAGAGGGTAGACGTGTTTTTCTCTGCGCTCTTCTCTAGTTTTCAGGGCTGCCTTACCGGCATTAGCTTCTTTTTTTTCACCCTTCTGGTGACGTAAAGTTAGGTTAGCTAGTACTCAGTTCTCCTCCCAGCCCTGTTAAGTCTTGAACAGTAGGTGTCTGTATCAAATAAACTGAGTTTACCTTTGCTTACTCGCCCACGGAGGGTCCCCCCACTGATCGCTCTGGGGCGTGAAGTTAAACACGGTCGCGGCCTCCCTGGAGTGGTTTGAGAGGGCAACCTCAGACTTAGGTGTGTGGTCCCCGGTTGTTTGTCCCTTGCTTGTTTTCTCCCCTTCTTCCCACTTCCCCCGCTAGGGGGGAGTGGTACTATGGAGGACGCCCCTACTGCCTCCCCCCCCCTCAGGGGGGGAGGTAGTCCTGACCGACCCCTGACTGATCAACGGACTGACAGGCCCCAGACAGAACGGCCCCAGACTCGATTGCCTCTGGACATACGTGTAAATAATGCTGAATTTGTTCTCATCCATGCTCTAGGTTCCACTCCCTTGAGCAGTCTCAATCCCTTCATGATTAAGAAGGTTATTGATGGCTGTGCTGGGGAGGTGGAACAAGTCAAAAAACTTGCGAACGGAGACCTCCTTGTAAAGATTTGCAATTCTTCCCAGGTTAAGGACTTGCTGAAGCTGCGCAAGTTTCATATTTATGATGTCGAAGCCAAGATCCCAACTTCCATGAATTCCTGCAAGGGTGTCATCACTTGCAGGGATCTCATGGTGATGAGTGAGGAAGAGATCATAGAGGAACTTGCTCAGCAAGATGTAATCGATGCCCACTTCATAACAAGATATTCGGAAGGTGTCAAGACGAAGACAGCAACCATTGTTTTGACTTTCGGTAAAGTGTCACTGCCTAGCCAAGTAAAAATTGGTTATGAAATTGTTCATGTGCGGCCATATATTCCCAACCCTTTCCGTTGCTTGAAATGCCAGATGTATGGGCATGGTTCAAAGACTTGTCGGGCTTCCCAGCCAGTGTGTGGCAAGTGTGCAAGCCAGGGTCATGATGCGGAACAATGCACATCTGAGACGGTCTGTTGCTTCCACTGCAAGGGCGCTCACTCCACTTCCTCTAGGGATTGTCCCAAGTGGAAGGAGGAGAAGGAGGTCTGCACAGTGAAGGCAACGGAGGGCATTTCCTACTACGAAGCTAGGAAAAGGTGAAGGAGTTGCATGCAACTCCCACGCCGAATAGGTCCTATGCTTCGGCGGTAATGTCCCGTCCTGTGATGTGCTCTGTAGAGACCCAGACTGACCCTGTCTTTCTCCCTCCTGCCACTCACAGTACCTCTCCATCTCGACCTCCTGTCCGCTCCAACTCTCTCACTGACATCCCTAAGGCTTCAACGTACTCTCAGGCTGCTGCTGCCTCTCCATCAGTACTGCCTAAAGCGAAACCCGACAAGTCTAGTAAAAGTAACATGACCACCCTCACAAAGTCTCGTCCTCACGTTCTTCCAGTTCCCACTCCAGCGAGGGAGAGGAAGGTTAGCTCTTCCTCGGTGGGGTCAGGGAACCTCGTAATTGACGATAATATGGAGGTTTCCGTGAACAAGCACCGGGATAGGTCCCCCGGTAGTCGCTCGCCTGCCGGCGGGAGACAAAAAAAGACAAAGCACACTGGCCCCCAACGAAAATCTTAAACCGTCGCTTTCACTGTATTACAGTGGAATTGTAGAGGTATTGGGAATAAGTTACACAATATAGCAATCTTGCTTTCTATACACAGGCCAGACGTTGTTTGTTTACAGGAGACGCGCCTGGAGGATCATCCTGATCCTCCACAGTTCAAACACTACCACTCGTATAGAAGATATGAAGGTCACGGAGTTGCCATTTACACACACAAATCACACCCACAAACGGAAGTGATTCTAAATTCTACTCTGGAAGCTGTCGCGTGCAGAGTAAAATTTAATAACACGTATCTGTCTATTTGCTCTCTGTACTGTCCTCCACATGGCCCCATTGATAGTGATGCTTTAAATTCACTAGTGGAACATCTGCCTGGAAATAAGTTAGTGTTGGGCGATTTTAACGCTCATCACTATCAATGGGGTAGCTTGAGGATTGATGGTCGTGGGGAGCAAGTAGCCGACCTAATACTACAGTCCAACCTCTGTCTTCTGAACGATGGTAGAGCGACTCGTGTAGATGATCGTACTGGTAACTTTTCGGCCATTGACTTATCTTTGGCCTCCCCTGGTATACATCAAGATCTCTCATGGGATCCTTACGACGACTCCTTGGGAAGTGATCATTTACCCATCTGTCTTTCTTATACACGCGACATCATTTCGGACCCTCCACCTCCAAAATTTAACTATAAGAAAGCAGATTGGGGATCCTTCTCAAGGATCGCCAATTTAGATATATCTGGGGAGACCATAGATGTTAAGGTCGAAAATATAACTACTTCCATATTACACGCAGCTGAGGCTGCTATTCCCAAGACTTCTACAGTTCATGCGAAGCATAGAGCACATTGGTGGACGCCGGATTGCCGACAAGCTTTAAGAAAACGCAATAGGAGATACAGGATTTTTGATAGTCAGCCCACTGAGGAAAATTTTATTGCATACAAACAGGCACGGGCTGAGGCAAGGAGAATAATAAGAAGGGCTAAACGTGACTCCTGGCGGTCCTTTGTGTCCACGGTGACTCGTACAACACCATTACATAAAGTCTGGTCCACTATCAGATTATTAAATAATAAACGCCCATACTTCCCTGTCACCACCTTGCAGGTTAATAATAACATCTATGACGAGCCCGTGGACGTTGCTAACATCCTCGCCAGGAGTTTTTCTCATGTAAGTAGCTCAGCCAATTATGACCCGCGTTTCCAACATCATAAACGCACGGCTGAGCTACAGATATTAGACTTTGCCACAGAAGACGTAGACTCCCCGTACAACCAAGAGTTTACGCTAGATGAACTGCTCCTTGCCCTTAAATCCTGTAAAGACACCAGCCCTGGACCAGACACCATCACGTATGGTATGATCCAGCATCTTAATCAGGACAACCTGATTAAGATGTTAGCATTGTACAATGAGATTTGGGCGTCTCGAACGTTCCCAAACTCATGGCACTTTGCGCACGTCATACCGATACCCAAAGAGGCTGGTCGTCTTATGAATCCCACTTCATTTCGTCCTATTGTGTTGACTTCTTGTCTATGTAAGGTCATGGAACGTATGGTTAACAATAGGCTTCTTTTTGTTTTAGAGTCGAAGAATTTGTTAAATGATCAACAATGTGGCTTCCGTAAATACAGAAGTTCACTAGACCATTTAATGAATTTGGAGCATTGTATTGCAGAGGCATTTGCCAATAAAGAATTCATGATAGGGGTGTTCTTGGACATCCATAAAGCCTATGACATGACATGGCGACACGGTATATTAATGAAGCTCTATGCTTATGGTTTAAGAGGAAATTTACCTGTTTTTATTTCAAATTTCTTAAGGGACAGAACTTTCTCTGTCAAATTGCCCCGTAACGTAACATCGGATATATTTATCCAGGAAAACGGGGTGCCGCAGGGAAGTGTGCTTAGTCCTACTTTATTTAGTATTATGATCAATGATATTCTGTCATCAGCTCCCATCCCGAGGAATCTTAAATACTCACTCTACGCTGACGATTGTGCAATATGGCACTCTTCCCGTAATGCACAATTTTCGGCTGGGCGGATTCAAGCAGCCCTTGACTCCGTCCACCAATGGGCCTTGCAGTGGGGATTTAAGTTTTCCGTACGTAAGTGTGCCGCTATAGTTTTCACTAATCGTAACGTACCTAATTTGTGCTTAACTTTGGATAATCAGGCGGTACCTTTTCAAAATTCTGTAAAATTTTTAGGAATACATTTTGATCGTAGAATGAATTTTAAACTTCACGTTAATACTTTGCTTGCTCGTTGTGATAAACCGTTAAATGTCCTCAAGTACCTAGCGGGTACTACCTGGGGTGCCGACAGAAAATCTTTATTAATGGTGTATAAGTCCCTTATTCGATCAAAGCTAGACTATGGCGCACAGGTGTATGGCTCGGCATCTGATGCCACGCTGAAAGGATTGGATGTGTTACAGAATAAATGCTTGCGAATGTGTCTTGGAGCTGTACGGTGTACCCGTGTGGCTCGTATGGAAGTGGAGGCGAATGTGCCTCCCCTCCGTATTCGCCGTGACCACCTGGCCTTGTCCTACGGCATAAGGACATTAAGAAAAAGTAATATCGGCAATGTGGCCTGTACCCCCCTGCGTCAATACCACCACCTTCTGCGGGGGGTGCGTCGGCCACTTGCCGCTCGCCTCCACTTACTGACTCAGGAGCTTGATGTGGACCCCAGTGACTGTGACAAGTTGGTGCTTAAAAATATAGCGCCTTGGGAGCCACCCGGCTTTACAGTCGATGTTACATGGCTCCCAGCACCAAAGGCCAAGGCGCCGGAGGCGGAGGTCCACCACTTGTTTCGTAACATCATTGTTCGTCACTTGGGGTCCCATCAATTGTACACCGACGGCTCCAAGTCGAGTGAATGTGTGGGTGCAAGTGTGTGGTCGACTGAATGTGCCCTCAGGTATCGGTTGCCGACTCATACATCTGTGTTTACTTCAGAACTTTTTGCTATTGACAAAGCCATAGACTATGCTCTTAATTCTAGACATGACTCATTTGTCATATTTTCAGATTCAAAATCAGCCCTTCAGGCAATTGCATCTTGCACTACGGACTCTCATGAGATCC
>NC_136973.1:11107619-11112619 GCF_032717465.1 Coenobita brevimanus | reverse complement strand
CCCATCGTCCATGTTGAATGCACATCATGTCTATCTCATTAAGGACTCAGTGTTAGTACGTGTCTTTTTATGATCCTTGTCTAGCTGGCTGTCTGCTCACTTGTCTTCTAACCCGTTTTTCCCCCTATCATTCCTAGTGTTCGTTTTCTCTTCTTGCTAGATTCACTCTCCATTTCAGCTACAGTGCAGTCCTTATCCTAAACAACACATTTTGTAGGGTGAATGATATTTTCACGTAATCTGTCAATTGCTTAAACTTCAGAATTACAAAAACAGCCGAATAATAAGAACAAAGTAAACAGACATGAACTATCCACAGTGCACTTGATTCAATACGTGGAAAAGTTTGACGTAGGTATTTAGCCGATAGATTCGTTGTACTTTTCAATAAAGGTGAGTTAAGTGAATCTGACAGTTCACACTTCCTATTTCTAGCTTTTACCCCTATAACTCTAATCATAGCTATTTTTCTAGTTACTCAGCTACCATTCGATTTGATTCAGGCTAGGAAGGATCTTCATGTGGCAACGAATTAATGAAGGCTAATCAAAATTGTCCAGAAAAATAAGTTTCTCCTCAGCTCAATGGAATCCACAGGCGCTAACATTTATTTACGTATACATTAGGTCACTAGTTAGTATACACTCTCCAGAGGTGCCACAGAGGGACGCCTCCATGTGGTGGTACCGATGTAACAAGACGGCTAAACTTTTTGGCCATATGAAGGTTCTTCAGTCACATCCATTCCCCCGAGAGGAGAAGTGTGAACTGCTTTAAAAGGGAAACTAAGCATGTAATCTTGCAGTTTCTCATTTCAGAATAGCCAGGGAGTAAAACATTACCCGTTTCGATGACGACGACGACAACGACGATTACGACGACTTTTCAAGCAAACTTCCCGTATCTACTCATGGTTTTAACCGTGTGAGAGTCTGTTGTGTCATTCGTGCTTCCTTTAGTTGCGTTTCTTCCGTCCTAGAGGTAGCTTCTTTCTTACCTGTGTTTACCTACTGTATATAAGCCGGGCTGAAATTGTCGTTAGTTGACGGATGGATTTAGACCTGTTAGGTGGTGTGCTCTGCTGCAGGGATTTTGTGAATATAGTAAGATATCTGTTACACGTGAGTCACTTTATTAAATAAGTACCAGTAAATGATGTACCTGAACCTCTACGGTTCTGGATGTGTCTGGGTGTGTGTGTGTGTGTGTGTGTGTGTGTGTGTGTGTGTGTGTGTGTGTGTGTGTGTGTGTGTGTGTAAGTGGGTGAGTGGGTGAGTGTGTGGGTGCCTGAGTGTGTTTGTGTGTCTGTGTGTATGTGTCTGCGAGTGTGTGTGTGTGTGTGTATGTGTGTGTGTGTGTGTGCGAGTGTATGTGTGTGTGTGTGTGTGTGTGTGTGTGTGTGTGTGTGTGTGTGTGTGTGTGTGTGTGTGTGTGTGTGATTTTTTGTTTCCATTTGTGTTTTTCTGCTTCTGTTTGTTCCCCAACGAGTAAGTGTCTGATTTTGGACATATATCTGATTGTCCTTCCCGATTGTATCAGCGGTCACACGCACCCCATGGCATCGCAAATCACCACTTCGACGCTAATACCCATCGTCCATACTGAATATACCTCAGGTCTACCTAATTAAGGACTCAGGTGTGAGAGTATTAGCAAGTGTAATTTTATGATCATTTCCTACCTACCGGTCTCCTCACTTGTCATCTAACACTTCTTTCCTTCTCCATTCCTACTAATCACTTTGTCTTCTTCATAGCTTCCCCCTCAATATCACTTACAGTACAGTGTGTATCCTAAACAGCACATTTTGGAGGCAGAATGAAATATTCATGGAATCTGTCAATTGTTTAAATCTCAGCCTAACGAAAAGAACCGAACAATACAAAGTAAACAGTCGTGAATTATAAACAAAGAATTTGATGCCATATGTGGAAAAAGTTGACGTAACTCTTTAGACGATACAAACATTGCACTTTTCAGCAAAGCTTAGTAATTGAATCAGACAGTTCACACTTCCATTATAGTTTGACATATTAAATATTCCTAACTTTACCTATAAACCTCAATGTCTCGGCAATTTTACATAATTACTCAGCTACCATATGATTTCTATTCAGGGTATTAAAGATCCTTAGGTGTAATAGAATTAGTGAAAGCTTATCTAATATCTAGAGTAAACTATCATTCTTCTCAGCACAATGGAATCTACGGATGAAAGTTTTATTTACTCATAATATAGGTCAATACTTTACATTCTATAAAGGTGCCTCACAGGGATGTCACCAACCTGTGGTACAGTTGTAATCTGGCAGCTAAACGGCCTGGAAATATTAATGTCCTACAACAACAACCTATCCGCCGAGAGGAGGAGGTTGAATTGGATGTGGATGGTGATTAATAGAGTATTTCTGCAGCAACAACAAAAACAACAAACAACGATGCGGAGGAGGAGGAGGAGGAGGAGGACGAGGAGAAGGATGAGGATGAGGAGGAGGAGGAGGACGACGACAACGACGAGGAGGACGAGGACAACTACTACTACGACGACGACGACGACGACGACGACAACGACGACGACGACGACGACGACGACAACGACGACGACGACGACGACGGTCTATTCGGTGCTCTTTCTTCATTTGCGCGAGTCTGCTCGTGGATTTGACTTCGTGACAGTGTGTTCATTTATTTATGGTTCATTTTGTTTCGCCTCTTGCTTCACTGAGTTGCACTTCTTGCCTCTCTAAGTTTGTCTATATAAACCAGGCTTCCATTGTCGTTAACAAACAGCTGCATTTAGACGGTGTCTTGGTGTGTTTTACTCTCGGGACATTTTGAATGTAGTAAGATATCTGCCACACGTGAGTTACTGTTCATCATTTAAGCGTGTCAGATCATGATATCTCTATTAGGTTGTGAATATCTGGGTGCTTGTCTGTTTGTTTCTCTGTGTTTTGATTTCTTGTTTCTGTATGCATGTGTGTGTGTGTGTGTGTGTGTGTGTGTGTGTGTGTGTGTGTGTGTGTGTTTGTTGCGTGTGTATTTGTGTTTGTTTCCTTACGAGTAAGTGTCTGATTCTGGACATTAATCTGACTGTTTTACCACTAGTCTCAACACTCCCACGCACCCTGTATCATCCCATATCACCACTTCGACGCTAATACCCATCGTCCATGTTGAATGCATATCATGTCTATCTCATTAAGGACTCAGTGTTAGTACGTGTCTTTTTATGATCCTTGTCTAGCTGGCTGTCTGCTCACTTGTCTTCTAACCCGTTGTTCCCCCTATCATTCCTAGTGTTCGTTTTCTCTTCTTGCTAGATTCACTCTCCATTTCAGCTACAGTGCAGTCTTTATCCTAAACAACACATTTTGTAGGGTGAATGAAATTTTCACGTAATCTGTCAATTGCTTAAACCTCAGAATTACAAAAACAGCCGAATAATAAGAACAAAGTAAACAGACATGAACTATCCACAGTGCACTTGATTCAATACGTGGAAAAGTTTGACGTAGGTATTTAGCCGATAGATTCGTTGTACTTTTCAATAAAGGTGAGTTAAGTGAATCTGACAGTTCACACTTCCTATTTCTAGCTTTTACCCCTATAACTCTAATCATAGCTATTTTTCTAGTTACTCAGCTACCATTCGATATGATTCAGGCTAGGAAGGATCTTCATGTGGCAACGAATTAATGAAGGCTAATCAAAATTGTCCAGAAAAATAAGTTTCTCCTCAGCTCAATGGAATCCACAGGCGCTAACATTTATTTACGTATACATTAGGTCACTAGTTAGTATACACTCTCCAGAGGTGCCACAGAGGGACGCCTCCATTTGGTGGTACCGATGTAACAAGACGGCTAAACTTTTTGGCCATATGAAGGTTCTTCAGTCACATCCATTCCCCCGAGAGGAGAAGTGTGAACTGCTTTAAAAGGGAAACTAAGCATGTAATCTTGCAGTTTCTCATTTCAGAATAGCCAGGGAGTAAAACATTACCCGTTACGATGACGACGACGACAACGACGATTACGACGACTTTTCAAGCAAACTTCCCGTATCTACTCATGGTTTTGACCTTGTGAGAGTCTGTTGTGTCATTCGTGCTTCCTTTAGTTGCGTTTCTTCCGTCCTTGAGGTGAGCTTCTTTCTTACCTGAGTATACCTATATAAGCCGGGCTGAAATTGTCGTTCGTTGACGGATGGATTTAGACCTGTTAGGTGGTGTGCTCTGCTGCAGTGATTTTGTGAATATAGTAAAATATCTGTTACACGTGAGTCACTTTATTAAATAAGTACCAGTAAATGATGTACCTGAACCTCTACGGTTCTGGATGTGTCTTGGTGTGTGTGTGTGTGTGTGTGTGTGTGTGTGTGTGTGTGTGTGTGTGTGTGTGTGTGTGTGTGTGTGTGTGTGTGTGTGTGTGTGTGTGTGTGTGTGTGTGTGTGTGTGTGTGTGTGTGTGTGTGTGTGTAAGTGGGTGAGTGTGTGAGTGCCTGAGTGTGTTTGTGTGTCTGTGTGTATGTTTGTCTTCGAGTGTGTGTGTGTGTGTGTGTGTGTGTATGTGTGTGTGTGTGTGTGCGAGTGTATGTGTGTGTGTGTGTGTGTGTGTGTGTATGTGTGTGTGTGTGTGTGTGTGTGTGATTTTTTGTTTCTATTTGTGTTTTTGTGCTTCTGTTTGTTCCCTAACGAGTAAGTGTTTGATTTTCGACATATATCTGATTCTCCTTCCCGATTGTATCAGCGGTCACACGCACCCCATGGCATCGCAAATCACCACTTCGACGCTAATACCCATCGTCCATACTGAATATACGTCAGGTCTACCTAATTAAGGACTCAGTGTGAGAGTATTAGCAAGTGTAATTTTATGATCATTTCCTACCTACCGGTCTCCTCACTTGTCTTCTAACACTTCTTTCCCTCTCCATTCCTACTAATCAATTTGTCTTCTTCCTAGCTTCCCCCTCAATTTCACTTACAGTACAGTGTGT
>NC_136973.1:11105743-11107519 GCF_032717465.1 Coenobita brevimanus | reverse complement strand
ATTAATGAAGGCTACCGTAAATTGTCCAGAAAAATAAGTTTCTCCTCAGCTCAATGGAATCAACAGGCGCTAACATTTTATTTACGTATACATTAGGTCAATAGTTAGTATACACTCTCCAGAGGTGCCACAGAGGGACGCCTCCATGTGGTGGTACCGATGTAACAGGACGGCTAAACGGTTTGCCCATATGAAGGTTCTTCAGTCACATCCTATCCCCCGAGAGGAGAAGTGTGAACTGGTTTGAAAGGGAAACTAAGCATGTAATCTTGCAGCTTCTCATTTCAGAATAGCCAGGGAGTCAAAACATTACCCGTTACGATGACGACGACGACAACGACGATTACGACGACTTTTCGAGCAAACTTCCCGTATCTACTCATGGTTTTGACCTTGTGAGAGTCTGTGTCATTCGTGCTTCCTTCAGTTTCGTTTCTTCCGTCCTTGAGGTGAGCTTCTTTCTTACCTGTGTTTACCTTTATAAGCCGGGCTGGGATTGTCGTTAGTTGACGGATGGATTTAGACCTGTTAGGTGGTGTGCTCTACTGCATGGATTTTGTGAATATAGTAAGATATCTGTTACACGTGAGTCACTGTTTATTAAATAAGTATCAGCAAATGATGTACCTGAACCTCTTCGGTTCTGCATGAGTGTGTGTGTGTGTGTGTGTGTGTCTGCGTGTGCGTGTGTGTGTTTGTGTGTCTGTTTGTATGTGTGTGTGCGAGTGTGTGTGTGTGCGAGTGTATGTGTGTGTGTGTGTGTGTGTGTGTGTGTGTGTGTGTGTGTGTGTGAGTTTGTTTGTGTGTGTGTGTGTGTGTGTGTGTGTGTGTGTGTGTGTGTGTGTGTGTGTGTGTGTGTGTGTGTGTCTGTGTGTGTTTGATTTTTTGTTTGTATTTGTGTTTTTGTGCTTCTGTTTGTTCCCTAACGAGTAAGTGTCTGATTTTGGACATATATCTGACTGACCTACCCGATTGTATCAGCGGTCACACGCACCCCATGGCATCGCAAATCACCACTCCGACGCTAATACCCATCGTCCATACTGAATATACGTCAGGTCTACCTAATTAAGGACTCAGTGTGAGAGTATTAGCAAGTGTAATTTTATGATCATTTCCTACCTACCGGTCTCCTCACTTGTCATCTAACACGTCTTTCCCTCTCCATTCCTACTAATCACTTTGTCTTCTTCCTAGCTTCCCCCTCAATTTCACTTACAGTACAGTGTGTATCCTAAACAGCACATTTTGGAGGGAGAATGAAATATTCATGGAATCTGTCAATTGTTTAAATCTCAGCCTAACGAAAACAACCGAACAATACAAAGTAAACAGTCGTGAATTATAAACAAAGAACTTGATGCGATATGTGGAAAAAGTTGACGTAACTCTTTAACCGATACATATATTGCTCTTTTCAGCAAAGCTTAGTAATTGAATCAGACAGTTCACACTTAAATTATAGTGTGATATATTAAATATTCCTAACTTTACCTATACACCTCAATGTCTCAGTGAAAGCTAATCTAATATCTAGAGTAAACTATCACTCTTCTCAGCACAATGGAATCTACGGATGGAAGTTTTATTTACTCATAATATAGGTCAATAGTTTACATTCTATAGAGGTGCCTCACAGGCATGTCACCAACCTGTGGTACAGATGTAATATGGCAGAAAAACGGCCTGGAAATATAAATGTCCTCCAAGAACAACCTATCCGCCGAGAGGAGGAGGTTTAACTGAATGTAGATGGTGATTAAGAGAGTAATTCTG